>NC_047115.1:180000-184001 GCF_902500255.1 Thalassophryne amazonica
AGTGGACCAACATTCCACAGGCCACAATTGACAACCTGATCAACTCTATGCGAAGGAGATGTGTTGCACTGCATGAGGCAAATGGTGGTCACACCAGATACTGACTGGTATCCCCCCCCAATAAAGCAAAACTGCACCGTGCAGAGTGGCCTTTTATTGTGGGCAGTCTAAGGCACACCTGTGCACTAATCATGGTGTCTAATCAGCATCTTGATATGGCACACCTGTGAGGTGGGATGGATTATCTCAGCAAAGGAGAAGTGCTCACTATCACAGATTTAGACTGGTTTGTGAACAATATTTGAGGGAAATGGTGATATTGTGTATGTGGAAAAAGTTTTAGATCTTTGAGTTCATCTCATACAAAATGGGAGCAAAACCAAAAGTGTTGCGTTTATATTTTGTTGAGTGTATATGTGTGTGTGTGTGTATTCTATTTCTACCTCATTTCTTATGTCTTGTACTGTTACAAGTATTATTATTATTGCTTATCCTTGCACACACTGTTTGATGAACATTTTCCTCTACTTGCACCCACAATGTGTGTTTTTTAAGAGCCGACGTAACGTGAATTTCTCCTCTGTGAGATCAATAAAATTTATCTATCTACCTGAAGACTAATCAGAGTGATAAAAAAAAAACATCTTGTCATATTTGTCTGCTGCAAACATACTCACAAATTGAGAGAAATCAGATAAAGAGATCAATAGGCGCCACAGCCAACAGACATCAAACAAAACAAAGACACTAGTATAAACACAGAGCGCATGTCTTGCTAAAATAGAATACAAAATGACAAAAATAAGGTTACAAAAATAATGGCAAAAGTACTTTGAATGGAACCAAACAGCCAGGTCACATGACACACTTGGAATGAGTACAATATTTTTTTATGTGCAGTATCCACAGATTTATACATACTTTTCTCTTTATACGAGGTCTGTCCATAAAGTATCGTACCTTCTTATTTTTTTTTTTATTTCTGAAAAAATTCTGATGGGAAAAAAACCCCAAATCATTCCGCCATTTCCAGACAATGAAAATCTGACGACGGGGCAGGACCACTCCTTCCACAAGGCGTGCTCACAGGCGAATGGACGTCACCGACAGGCATGGAAAAACTCCACGCATGCGCACAAGGGTTCAAGCTTGTCTGACGTGAAAACATGAATCAAATCCATATAGTTTAAAAAAAATTAAATAAAAAGGTACGATACTTTATGGACAGACCTCGTATATACAAAGCAGGTGTTCTTTGAGCATTCATCAACTTTTTCCAAATCCTCTTCAACCTATATTCATTTGAATACACCACAAAGACAAGATATTTAATGTTGAAATTGATAGACTTTGTTTTGTGCAAATATTTGCTCATTTTGAAATGGATGCCTGCAACACATTGCATGACGTGGCATGGTCCCAGATATCGTATTCAGAAGTGTCTACTGCAGTGAAGTTCTGTTCAAAGTCTGAATTTGGTGTCCTTGTTTCTTTAAATGTCAAAGTATGACATCACTTCCCGTCTGTCTTCAGGGTTACGGTCTTTTCGGTCACTGTGTTGTCCTCCTCATCACCTACAACATCCACTTCCACTTCCTCTTCTACATACTTTGGTTGGTGATCGGAGGATTGTCCACCCTGCGCATGGTGAGGACTGCATTTCCCATCAGCCCATTTGGCATCTTCAAATCTGCATCAGTCTGGTTTCACATTAATCCTGCCAAGTTTTCCTCTAAGCAGTTTCTTCTCTCTGTCCTGTCTCCTTCCTTGTCATTCCCCTCTCCTCCTGTCATTTCTCTCTCTCTCCCTCCTCCTTTGTTCTCCCTCCTGCCGTCTCTCCCTCCTCCCACAGGTGGCCGTGCTCCTGTCCCGTACGGTGGGTCACACTCCTCGCCTCCTCCTCTGTGGGAGTCTGTCTCTCCTCCACATGCTCTTCCTGCTCTACCTCCACTTTGCCTACCACAAGATTGTTGAAGGTCAGTGTCAGCTGGTGGTTGTCATGGTAACGTCACACACCTCAGAAACCCTTATGGCCTTTCACACTGAATGCATCATTTGATCATTTTGATGGATTGCTTGTGTTGAATGCGTCGGACACGGTGACTACGAACCTGTCTGGCTTTCAAGGCTTGAAATCGCCATCTTGGATCTACAGTAGGGTGTCCCCAAAAAAATGGCCAACTTTAAAAAATTTTGAGTCTCACCCACCAAAAAGTTTCCTTTTGGTGAAGTCATTCTCACATGTAAAATTGTTTGCCAATCAGAAATTATTTAGAGGTGGCGCAAGGTCACCAAACATGAAAATCTAACCGCGACAATCGACATCGGTGCAATAATTGGAATGTCATATCTTTGACACTTTTAGAACTATTAGATCACTACTTTTCAGATGGGTACAGCTTATTTTGGTAATTTAGAATTATAGCAGCAGATTGGGTGCTAGATGTTTACTGCAGTGACTATACAGGTCCAAACTTGGCTCCAAACCCAATTGTGCAGAAGCTGGGCTTCATAGTCAGCCTATGATATTGGTCAGTTAGACAGTTAATTTACATGTTATATTTACAATACTGTGTTTACTTACTTTTTATTTTTGCCTTTATGGCTTTGTTTAATATTTTTGGTACTTTGTTAACTGTCTGCATTCTGCAAGTGCTTACAGATTAATCATAAATGTTGAAAAAAAACACTCTGTTAGGGCCGTTTTTTATCATTTCTGTATAATTAGTGCAATGAAAATACTATATATGAATACTGAAGATCAGCTGCTGGTTAAAGGTATGTAATATGTTACTGTGATGCTTTCATATGGAATATATCAATGTTTCTAGTGTTTAGAGAGACCAAAACTGGTGAGTGTCCATACAGTGTTATAGTTTTCTTTCACTTCCCAGTCTTCCAGGTTCCAGATCTGCAAAAAACTGGCAAAACAGCCAAGTTTGGAGTTGTATATTCACGGCAGTAAACATCAGGCACCAAATCTGCTGCTAATTTCTAAATTACCAAAGGGAAATTGTACCAAAATGAAAAGTAGTGATCTAACAGTGGCAGAGATATGACATTTCAATATTGCACCAATGCCGATTGTCGCAGGTAGATTTTCAGTGTTTGGTGACCTTGAGCCACCTCTAAATAATTTCTGATTGGCAAACAATTTTACATGTGAAAATGACTCACCAAAAGGAAACTTTTTGGTGGGTGAGACTCGAAATGTTTAAAGTTGGCATTTTTGGGGACACCCTAATCTACATCAAGAAAAAATGAAATGAAGTCTGCCACTCAATACAATATTAGGAGGAAAAAGGCAGAAGAAGAGTGATGGACATCACCTTGCCTGGAGGAGCTTTTTTCAGCGACTGTTTGGAGTGACGCTGGCTGAGGGGGAACTGATCAGACGGGGGGGGCAATCAGACCGCCACACCGGGTAGAGATGCACGGCAGCCAGTGTTAGAGAGCACAAATACTCGAGCCGAAATCCTTCACTTTTGGATACACACACACACAGTTTGAGCAAAGGGGCTTCTGCAAAATTGTCTGAAGTGAGAGTAATTAAAAATAAAATGTGATGTAGTGCACTGCTGAAGATTTATCCGTTAGCTTAGCCTTTAGCTGCAGAATCACTCAGTCGAGCTGAGTGAACATTTTGTTTAATAACTTTTTATTTAACCAATTTTCAAGAACAGTAGTAAAACATAATCAGAACACAAGAAATAATGGAAATAAACAGAAAAAAAAAACTGGGGGAGAGTTTCACAGACAAGTCCTCGAAGACCATTATGGCTGGAATTTAATCTTGATCACATTGTAGAAGTTTAAATAATTATTTGTAAATTATGGTGGACAATAAGTATTTGGTCAATACAAAAGTTCAACTCAATACTTTGTAACATAATCTTTGTTGGCAATGACAGAGGTCAAATGTTTCCTGTAAGTCTTCACCAGGTTTGCACACACTGTAATTGGTATTTTGGTCCATTTCTCCATGCAGATCTCCTCTAGCA